>NC_056734.1:992275067-992293833 GCF_019279795.1 Protopterus annectens | reverse complement strand
GCAACCGCAACAACAAATAGTATTTGCGATCAACACCATATAGATATACTTTTTAAGAATTCTATGAATTTTAATGTTACGCTAAGTCATAAAGAAACTGTTAACATGCATTAGTAACTTTCAATGTTATGATACTAAATATTACTGCAACAGTTGCATGTTACGTAGGCACAAATTTATTGTTATTGTCAAGCATGTTGTATATTTGGAATACCAGCAGATGAATCTTTGTTAGAGCAATGCTGAATTGGTTACATGATTTATTATTTTAGAAAACTCAAATACCGAGGCAATACTTTTTATGGTTTTATGTGTCTATGACTTTAATTTAGGTTTGCATTTGATTATGGCTGAGGCTAGCGTTCATAATAGTCCATTAGTTTTTAAAGAATAGAGTTCTCTCTTGAGTTCTTGTTGTTTGTCTGAGTGGAAGCTGGCGATATACAGCCGTGGCGGCCTCCGTTAATTAAACTTATTTTTATATTTTTCACAAAGCAGATATTTGGATTTTGTATCTGAAGCATAAGTGTTTTGAACATTACAAGTTTATGGATTTATGCCGTTTACATTGGGATAATCACCACGAAGTATTTACGGATAATCGCACAATAATCTGGAAGTCACGTTGTCTCAGGTGTTGATGCTTGGTGTTATCACCTGCTTGAAGTCAAAGTAGAAATATCTTACCCGGGCATTGTGTTTTGTATGAAGAAGTGAATAAGATAAGCCCGGATGTATTCCTACATATAGGGGAGAGAAATGAAGCGTTTCATTTTAGTGAGTAATCACTAATTTTTCAAGCGACTTTTATAATTTCTGCATATTGCTATTATAGCAACCAGAATTTTATAAGACTTTGAATACTGTTTGGTTGTATTGTCAACGGCTCATATTTGGCTCCGTAGGGTGTTATTCTTTGCATAATATTGGGCGTTCTCTGTTATCGTTATCAATCATTTTTGGGTCATGGAAGGAGCCAACAACATAGAGGGAAGATCAAAGCCTCAGCTTGAGTCAACACATGAAAGGCTGAGGAGTTTTCTTGAAAATAAACATAACCCATTGGTTGGTTCAATGGATTTTACTGAAAATGATATGAATTATAGAGCTAATACTAGCAATGAAGAAGATATTAGAAAAGTGAAACGTGACATAGAGAATGACCTGTACAAATTTAAAAGACTTAGCACACAACGTTTCCACATGGAGGCATGTTTAAACAAAGGCCTCATACCCCGAGGCCTACGCATACTCACCATGCCGACCTATGGCAACATGTATCCCTCCCTACTGGCTAGATGGCAACAAATAAATCTCAAAGCCAGTAGGGAATACATACAACTACTGATAGACTTTTTTGAACCAATAGAGAATGGGTTGAAAGAATCTGCGATTAGATTACAGGGTAGACTGATTGAATTACAAGGGGAAGGAGACACTGAATTATATATGCAAGAATTGCTAGATCGCGTAAATAGATATGAGGCCAACTTATTAAGCAACAAACGGAAGAAACTATTAAGAGATTCTATTGATTTTGCAAAAAATAATGTGTTTGTATGGCCCAGAACTAATAACACAAATGAAAGGAGAAATTTGAACAATAGGCAAGATAGACGGGAACAACAACAATTTGAACAGAATAATTTGAATACGGTGACACATCAATTAAGGGTGTCCACAAATGATGTTGGCATCCATCCTTATATACATAAGGAACAAGATACAGCAGATGAAGTTCCTCTTTTACCTATACAAAAAGACCAAGATATTGGTGATGTGTCCAGTAACACCAATGGGGTTGCAGTGCATGATATTACCACGCCACCAGGCATTGATTCTGTATATACCACCCCAAATGATACGCTTGGAGTACATATTGAATCTCATACATGCATCAATTCCAACATTCCATCTAATAATTCTAACAATTCCAGTTTATCCAGTAGTGTCAGAAGGAAGATACAAATGGAAGGTACTACTAATAATTCGGATTTTCCACTACCAATTCGTACTGGGAGAAAGAGGTCACTAGACATGGATGTCGACAGAGGGGCAAGGAAGAAGGAATATACGATGGCCCCCTACAAACAGAAGACACTCCAGAGGTTCTGGGGACCGGATACCTAGGATTAAGTCATCACGATGGAATAAAGGAATGTACTAATAAAACCACATGTAATAGAATGGTGGGACTTAATATCTCAGAGGAAAACTCATCAATTCCTCTCTATGACACACAACAAGTTGAATTTAGGAACAAATACCCATTGGTATACAATATTTCCCAACATTGTCTATCTGAACATGAGTATGCTGTTCTAAATAGAGGCCTTTCATTCATACCCACATCGAAGATGGATGTCAGTCAAATTATTATTTCCTTAAGACTCTTTGTACGCAAGATAGCATTAAAGCTTATCTTTCCCACAGAAAATAGTGATTCAAATTACACGAAGCACAAGCGAAACAGTACTTTCACTCCGCATCTTCAGCCAAACTTAGAAGTTTTCATTCAAGCTGTAGAGAACACTCTATATGATCAGATACAGTCGAGAGGAAATGATTCGTTGGAGAATTTAACAAAGATGGAACAGAATGCATTGAAGATGCTACGTAACAATCAGGACATCACTATTCGTCCAGCAGACAAAGGAGGTCCCGTAGTTGTGATGGATACCGAATATTACAATCACAAAATTACTGAATTATTAAATAATCCATCCTATCGAATAATACCCATAGAACAGGTTTACAGCATACAAGAAAACATTCTACGCAATATAACAGAGTGTAAGTGCATGGGGCTCATAAATGATGAATTGTTCAAGTATTTTGTAATTGAGAATCCACTTATTCCCACCATTACAGGCCTACCTAAAATTCACAAAAATTTGTGTAGACCAGAGTTCAGACCTATTGTTTCAGGTTCGGGATGGCTTACCGAATCCATCTCCATTTATTTGGAGAGTGAATTAAAGATACATCTGAGTCAACATCAATATGTATTGAGAGACACAGAACAATTCTTAACAGAGTTGTATCATAGAATGGAAACAATATCCCTGAAGAATCAAATCTTGTTCGTGACAATGGATGTTGTCTCATTATTCACAAGTATTCCCAATGATGAAGGGCTAACATACGTGAAATTGTTCCTGACCGAAATATCGAAATTGGAACAACAGAGAGTGGATTTTTTATGCCTCCTTCTAGAGCTGGTCTTAGATAACAATATATTCTTGTTTAACAAAACATGCTATAAACAAGAAAAGGGGGTGGCCATGGGCACGAGTTGTGCCAACAGTTATGCAAATCTTGTCATGGCCACCTTCGAGCTCAAATATATTGTGGGAAATACACACATCAGATTCTTCAGGAGGTTTGTAGATGATTTGTTTTTTGTTTGGGAGGGAACAGAGCAATCTCTCCATGAATTCCATTTGAAGTTGAATGAATCCAACAATTTTCTGAGGTTTACTATGGACTATTCATCCAACAATATTAATTATTTGGATGTCAATGTATACAGAAAAGAAGATGCTGTTTACACCAGGGTACATCGAAAAACTTGTTATCAACCCTCCTATTTGCATCGACAAAGTATGCATAGCCAACACATCTTTCCGAATATTATAAAAGGCCAGGCAATGCGCCTTTCTCGGTTATCAAGCACACAGAGCTTATTTCAAGAAGAACTGAGTATTTTGAAGGATGGTCTATCTATAAGAGGGTATCATGAGAAAGAGATTCACAATGTATACACATCCATCAATAGAATAAGGGCAACTGAAGCTCAACCATATTATTCTGATAATCGTGGTCCACCTGGTAAGACCAATTTGAAGTTGAATCATGAAGCCATTGTAATACCTTATGGCCAAAACGTGGAATGGGCCATGCAAGCAATACACAGTCATTGGAACATCCTGACTACTGATCCCAGAGTTAAGAAGATTGTAGGAGATAGTCCTCATTTCACTTACAGCAATATGCAAAATCTTAAACAGCTTTTGTGTCGCAGTTCTTTGCCCATCAATACTCGAAACAAAAAAAAAAAAAATCATCCATTAACGGCGGCTGAAGTGGAACTTCATTGCAACGAGGGTACTTCCAGCAAATTTGTCGTTGGAAAATGTGCATAGATAATTTGAATCGCACCAAAGCAGATGGAAAACTGAAGCCTCCCCAGTGCTTCTAATCTGTTATTTCAGACACCTGCAAGTGAAACGCACTGTTAGCAGTGGGCTTATGAGGAACAAGTGGACAAGTTGCGGGGAAAATCACTTGAGTTAGTGCTTGAAATGATTCTTCTTGACCCTATGGTTCAGCTGTGCGTATACACGCCAGGGTATGCATTGTGGGATTATAGGTACAGGATGTGCGTATGCCACAAACTGTGCGCGCATGTGCCTTTCTTAATTATTGCTTTTACGCAGGTATAGTGATTAGTAAAACGGACCCAGGTAGTCATTTGGTACCTGATTTGAACCGCACTAATAATACCATGAGGGCTTCCTTCTTCCACTACTATTATGGTCCATTTTAATATCATTGTGCGACTTAGGATAGGATGAGAAATGGAATTTTGTACAAAAGTTAATGCGCTCATTAAGGATTCCATTAAGCATCACCCGTTGAAGTTGCCTGTAATAGCAGCATGCGCGACCATATAATCATTATTCTGCATATTCCTATTTCAGGTACCTCGTGCGTATAGTTATCACAGAAGATATCCCATGAGCATGAGGAACAAATATGTCTCACCAGACAACTAATACGGCGCCTGAATTGTTCATGGCATAAAAAGAGTTACCTCGCTGGTCCTTTCATTGCAGCATCACAATATCAGATTGGCATACTTACCGAGATGCGGCTAACGTGTGCTTCTGAGCGACGTGCGTTAAAATAGCTTTTTTCATTGCAAACCCCTAACACATTGCTTTCAAAGAGAATAGGACCAAAATGCTAACATTTGTCATACTGCATTATGATAGCCTCACATGAGTTGACCCCACAATGGAAAAATAATCTGGTTCAATAAAAGACTTTGGGTAATTTATGTTACTCCTGATTGGAACAATGACAATAGCTTATTTCCCAAGATGCCTAGTGTCATTGTCATTGCTTCTCTACAAGGGCTGCAACTGAAGTGGCCAAACTCCATACACGACCAGGTAAATTAGTATCTGATTAGCCCATTAACTCACCAGTTGTTAGGAACAACTCCTGAGATTAAGTCTGAAGTACTTTTGTACAATACATTACTAATGTACATTTAATATCTAGCTATCTGAAGGCCCAGTGGGCGTATGTCTTCTGAATGCCAATCATACACAGGATTGTTGTCACACATATTAAGTATTCAAAATAATGTACCATCTCCCTTAGCATGGAAGCACATCTTGTATTTTATTAACGCCAAGCTTGGGAGCTCAGCACAATTTATAGTGTATCGTATCATGTTATCAATTCTTTAAGGGTAATGTAGAATTCCCGTAAGCGGGGTATTTGCTTATAATCCCCATCACATAAGTTTTTATAATTTTTATGCAAAAGTTCAGGTTTGTCAGCTTTGTTATTATTTTAGGCTTTTATCGCCTGAGCATTATTAATCCCTTAGGAGGCTGGCTTACAATTTTCATGGGTGGTTAGGCCACATTGTTGGGGGTGCGGACTTTGGTTGGTGACTACCAGGAGACCCACTTGCCGTGTCAAAACCATCTGCCCAATTTCTGGATGCGTTTGCTTAGAACAAGGATTTTCAAAATACCGGTCATGTTTTTGTACAGCGCTTAACTGAGTGGCGTCAATACTGGCTACTTCAGTTTTTGAGCCCTCCATGCTGTCTGACTTTTAAAACATGTACCGATGCAATTAATAGTAGGGACTGTTACACAAGGTCACATAATCCTTGGCGTAATATGTGCAACCCAATCGCCTACATCAAAATAATATAACACCCAGCCGTTTCCAGACTACTAACTTTACTTTTTACATCCTACGGTCTTCAAACCCAGATTATTTTTGTGCGTGGAACCCAGCATTTATGATATTCTAATGGATTTTTGCCGCTTAAGTAGTTCCACACAGTAGCCCCCGGGCCTCCCAGAACCACTGGGACAGGTCCTGGGTCATGAGCCTGTTAATGTTTTTAAAGGTCAACCGTCCTGAAAACATGCCATTTCTGCAAGGATCTTGGGGTAATATCATCAGGAACAATTACTAACCAAGTCGTCATGGAACCAGACACCTGTCCCTTTCAAAGAAAAGGTCCTTCACCTTGATAGACATGGAAGCATTTAAATGTGGAACTACCAGTATTAACCCGTGTTAAACATACTGAAATAGTATTATACTTCTGGATTCCTAGCCATATATGGGCTCTGAACTAAAATTTACGGGAGAATTCATGAGAGTTCAACTCTTCCTACGTTAGCTCTGATCCCTCCCACCCGGTCTGTATCATTGAGTTCACTTTTTGAGCCATTAACTTAATGTTAAAGGTGTAGGTTTTTTGTCCGACACTCACATGTTTGGGGAATGGGAAAAGCCAATAGTCTGGGGAGCATCCCGACCCCAAAAACCCCGCGGTGCAGAACCTGAACGATTCATAATGTACCGTCTGATTCCCAGAAGTACCTGAAATACTCATCTTCGGCCTAGGCTACACTAAGCGGTATAGCGCTAGGGCTTAGGAATTTAGTAATTAACTTCTTAAGGAAATGCTTTTAAGTGGGTTGCCCCAACATCCTATGACTGCAGTGTGGGTACAACTGGCAGAAAGAAACTGCATTAGTAGGACGATTTGCAAAAATGTCAGTAACTCTCGTTGCGGGAAGGTACATTGATTACTGTTTTTAAACTAATGGGTAAACTGCAAACATAGAATTGCAAGGTAGTTTCCCTTACAGACGAGGTATGAGTTTCACATGAATTTATTATATAAAATCCTCATTAAAAGATTGGTCGGCAACGGGGCCCATATGGCATTGTATATTACAGCTGTGGTTTGCAAGATTGTAGCCAAGCAGAATGAGAGGAGGGATCCTGTGTCCTTGTTAGGAAGGATCCTCAAAATTAGATCTTGGGAGGGATTGATGCCAGTGCTAACAAGCTGGATTTATTATTCATTCGCGGGTTAGAAAAAGGCCTACAGCAGTAGCTCACACTCAGTGCATTTGTCAGAGCTACTTTGGTTGCATACGAATGAAAAGGGGGGTTATTACCAAAGCACCTGCGTGCTGTAATATTATTGCTTACGATGCGGTGGACTACCGAAGTTTGCATTTGCCATGGTTGCAGTTGAGAAAACAGCCATCGGGCGGGATTTAGCAGGATGTAGAGGGAATTCAACCCAGCTGCTAGTTGCTAATTAGGGGGATACCAAGCTTGGGGAGGCTTTAAAATTTCGTAGGCTTCATACTACATGAGTTGAGTTTGTCTGAAAATCAGACCCACCTGCACAAGGCCGATATACGCCACTGGTACTAATACAGCCGTAGCCAACACCCGAGCTCCACTACTCCGATGCTAATTAAACTTGGTCCAATTTATTATCAATGTTATGGAACTAGTGCCTCTCCATTTACGTATCCAAAGCAGCCTAGGCATGAATAGAGAGGTATTTGTAGGTACATGTAAAAGTGCATTACTTTCAATGGGTTGGACTGAGGTCGGCGTTGGGCCCCCGCCATTTAGACGGCGCATAAGCCACTGGTGGTCATGTTTGGAATTTAAATAATGGAAGAGCGGTCGATATACAGATTGAAAAGTTAGTCACCTTTATTCACATGTACCATATGATCAGAAGATTATGTAGGCTTTATTCCGCATTCATGACTGGGCGCTGTGCTAATTTATTTTGGGCGTTTAGAAGGCATTATCACCCATGAGCTGCAGTATCGTGTGATGATTTTAGCAGGCCCAAAATTTGATGTTCAGAGTTTCACATAAGAAGCACAGCATGTGATAGCTTAGGATGATACCCATGGATAAATCAGCATAAGGAAGATAGTTGTTACGAACTTAATGAATCCGGTGTGATTATGCACTTGCACCATAGTGAAGTAAGCTGCAAAACGCGGTCTGGAAAATAGCCGCAAAGGTAGTGATCGATTTACTAAACTGAGATGAAAAATGGGGTAAAAACCGTCCCGACCTGAAGACTGTTGCTCACGTTAATGACTTCTACTTACCATAACCCGGCACTTGGGACAGGTTAAATTGTCTATTAACTCACTGCACTGCTGGGACACCCCTTGTCGTCATAAGTTTGGCCCGGAACATTTTGGTAAATCGCCAAATATTCTGTTTTGTGTTGGGGAGATTGGAGAATCGCACAACTGAACAATAGAATCTGGTAATGGCCTGTAAATCCCAAATAGTCTCCCGGACCCTGCTGCCCAAAATGTCATGAGCAGTTCATGCACTATTGACATGTGAATACAACAACAAAAGGTTCTAGGTCACTGATCGGACCTATCGCAGTACTACGTGGCAGGTCATCCATCATAGGCCGTGATCATGCCAGTGAGGTGATACTCCCCACCCTATGATAGCTCCGAAGATGGAACAGAAGTGGGTGGTGAAATGCAAGAAAGCCATAGCTGACTGAGTGAGCTACGTTGGTAGCACTTTACTGCCTTACTTTCCTATTTTACAGAATATATATATATATAGAGTTCCATAGGTTCATAGAGTTTTATACTAGGCTATCTGCCCTAAGGCATTTATAAGCTAGCCCAAATTTTGTGGCTTCGCCACCTTATATGAAAAATACTGTGCCCATTAGTTTATTTGTGCCTCTGTCCAGCAGTGACACAGAGATGATTCGGGTACACCTCGATCTCCCATCCACAGGTCTAGATTTCTCTTGAACAGAGTCAGCGAGGTGCTCTGCCTCCATGGACCGGGATTTTATTCCACAGCATAGGAGTCTCTAGGTGATAAATCTATCCCTCCAGCACGTCCTATTTATATTGTGCTAAGGTTTAAGTCGCTTGCTCTAGTGGTTTTGGTGGATTTGGATTTTTGAGGTGGAGCATGTCCATTAATTCCGGGTTGGACATGGCCTTGTATATCAGGCACATGTCACCTCTGAGCAGGCGGTATGCGACTGAATAGAGCTGGAGTTTCTTCAATCTGGCAGCATATGACAGATTTTGGAGTCCTTTATCCTTTTTGGTGAGGAACTTTTGGGGTCTCAATTGCTGCAGATGTCGGGTGAGATACATCCCGAATGGGGCATTGTACTCGATCATTGGTCTGATAAGTGAAGAGTACAGGGACAATGACCTCACTAGATCTGGATGTGAATCCCTTCATGATCAGGTGGGCAATGTAGAAGGTCTTTCTAACCACTTTAGCAATGTGAGTGTCAAAGAGGCCACTGTCAGCCTGGGTCCCCAGGTCCTGATAACCTCTTCTGTGCTTAGTGGATTGCCACCTATATGGTAGCTTAGGGTTACCTTGTTTTCGAAGGGTATGACTATACATTTTTTGGCGTTTAACTTCAGGCCATGGCTCTGGCACCAGCTATCTGTTTCCGTGAGTCCCTTCTGAAGGATATCCGTGTCGATGCACTTTCCACTATGGCGCCAGTTTGCAGTGCGTCTGCAAACTTTGTCAATAAAGTCCTCCCATGTTGGCCTGTACTTCTGAGAAGTAGATGCCAAACAATAGAGACCAAGGACCGAGCCCTGTGGGACACCACTTGTGACCCGGCTTGGAGTCTGACATGGCGCCAGCAACTCTAACCCTGTGGGTTCTGTCCTTAAGCCAGTTTGCAACCCATCTTGTGACATATGGGTTTACATTTAAGCTGGTAAGTTTTTCTACAATACCAGTGGGGTATTGTGTAAGCCTTTGCAAGATCAAGGTAGGCTGTATGGACTGCCTTTCCCTCATCAATGGCCTTGGTGACTGTTTGAAGTCGACCAAGTTCAAAGGCATGATCTTCCCTTGACAAAGCCAAACTGGGGCGGGTCCAATGTCTGCAAGTGCCCTATATCTTTGTTTATGAGCTCCATTATGATCCTCTCCATAGCTTTGCAGACTAGACTTGTTAAGCTTATGGGTGGTAATTACCAGGGTCTGTAGGCGCGCCTTTGTGGAGTGGGACCACAGTTGCCGTCGCCACTCCTTGAGCACGTATCCTGTGGTAAGGCTGAGATTAAACAGCTGCCTTATGTGCGGGTTTAATTCCTCATTTAGCTTCGTGTAGCACACAGCCAGGGACACCATCCGGTCCCATTGATGCTGTGTTTTAGCTTTAGAGAGAGCAGCTTTCACCTGCGCATTTGAGATGTCCGGGAGGCTACACTCGGCTGGGATAGTTATCTCTCCTTTAGGGGAGAGGGGTGAAGTTTGCACTGAACCTGTCTGCCAGTATGTTGGCAATGTCTGTGGGTTCAGTGATTTTGTATCATTTTGGACTAATTCTGAGCATATCTGGGAGTTTCCACCCAGGTTCCTAACATAGCTGAAAAGGCCTTATGATTGTCCTTTGAATCCATGGCAATTTTTCTCTCAAAATTGGCCTTAGTTGATTTTATGAGTGCTCGTATTTTACTAATAATGATCAGGGGTGACTTCCCTTTTATGGATTTTGTTCTATCATGTAATAGCTTTCTCCTCTTATTGTAAAGTTTGTTAATGGCTGGGGTCCACCAGACTGGACGTTTGCCCTTTGTGGAAAGAAGTCTTGGTTTTATTTGGGATTGCCTGATCCATGCAGTCCTGGAGGTGTTCATAGAAGGCATTTGTAAGGGCTTCCGCAGCTTGGGTTGTGGTTTCCACTGGCTCAGGGGACTTGAAGGATACCACACCAGTCTTGAAGTAGTGTGAAGTTTGCTTTAGAGAAGTTCTTCACTATGGTCTTTTTTGTTTGGGGTGGGGGCGGGATGTGGATTTCCAGTGAGATTAGTTTATGATCATATCTCACCAATGAGGGATATACTTCCGGTGTGGAGCATTTTGTCCACATGTTTGTGACAATGAGATCTAGTATATTTTCTCCTCTCGTGGGAACAGTGACTAGCTGTTCCATGGCATTTAATTTATGAACTCCAGGAACCGTTGGGCTAGAAAGTTAGGGCTTGAGTAATGTTCCCAGTCTATATTCGGGTAGTTGAAGTCACCCAATATGATGGTGTTTGGAGATACATTTATACCCTCCAGTGTCTTCAGGAAGGCTGTGTGGGATTCCTGAGTTTGAGAGGGTGGCCTGTAGCATGCTACAATTTGTAGAGCAGTTTTGCCTATGGTTAGTTGCACCTGGATGGTTTCGAAGCCGTTGCGTTGCCACCAACCTGGAGGTGTGGGTATCCTTTATGAATATGGATACACCCCCTCCTTTTGTGGTGTGGTCTGGGTTTTGGGGCGGGCATGATATGAGGTAAAACCTAATAGTGCGGTGCTCTCAGGAGCCTTGAACCAGGTTTCAGTTACAGCACAGACATCGATGTTCTCCATACTGAGAAGGGCCTCGAGTCGTGCATTTTGAGATTTAGACTTCTGGCATTGAGCAGCATTACCCTCAGTTTCTTCCCATTTTTGTTTTCTAGGGTGGTAGGTTTAGAATTTGAGCCTTGCCTAAAAAGGCACTCTGGGGTGGCAAGAGCCTTAGCCAATATCCGGAATCCAGGGGTGACAGGTGCAAGCGTCCCTTGGCTTAGCGTGGCTTGTCAAGCATGTCATCCCAGGCAGACAGACACTGGATCCCCTTTGAATGACACCAGACATTAAGCCAATTGTTAAAGCTGATCATCTTGTCTCTATATTGTGGCATCATTCTTGGTGAAGGAAGGATACTGCTCAGGGTTAGGGTCATACCTGCCTGGGCTACATAATCAGAGCTCCTCTATGTCTCTTTTCATGTAGTCCAGGAGAGTGCGTCTCAGATGCGTTCACACCAGCATGGACAATGACTGTCATATTTGTACTTGCCGTGGAGTGACCCGAGTGCTTGTGTTATGTGGCAGATTCTAGCGCCCGATAGGCAGCTTACTGTGACCCTCTCCTTGTTCAGCCTGGTGAGTGGGACACGTCAGTGTGTCTGACTATGGAGTCACCTATGACAAGTATGTTTGGTGTTGTATTTGGCCTTAAGGGCTGTGACTGCTTTGCACACTGCTTTTGTGGTTTATGTGTTGCTTGTGGGGTGTCTTGAGGTAGCAGTTGTTTGGGTGTCTGCTTTGGAGGCGTCTGCTGTTTAGGTAGAATTTTACTCAGAGCCTTGAGTATGTCTTTGTGTGTTTATGTGTTTGATTCAGTGGAGTGGTAGCATTATGTGAGGCTGGTTTTGTGGTGTGTGTAGTTGCCTTCTCCTCCTGTCTGGTCTTGCCAGTCCTGAGTTGAGAGGGCTCAGCCTCAGATTTGGCTAAATAGCTGCATCTCTAAGTATTTGTGTTATGTGGGAGGAGGAGAGGGTTGTCTGTGTACATGAGGCAGTTATAACATTGCCTCAAGATTCCCAGATTCACCAGCTGGACGGAGAGGAGATTGACAACTGACCTTTGGACATGCTAGAATAATATTAGGGAAATCATAATTGAAAACAAGGGCCAGTGGGAGTGAGGTGTAGTGCTTTTAATTTTAGTGCTGACTTATATAATTGCTTTAGTGAGCAAGTGCCAGGTAACTTGAGTGCAATGTGTTACAAGTAACTAAATGCAAAAGCGACAAACAGTAACTTTCTTTCAAGTGAAACAAGGAAATAAGTACAGTAAGCAATGCAGATATCACTAGTGATCCACAGAGCTGAGAAGTTGCGTATGGAGGTGGAATTAGCTTCAGGGAAATAACAAGCAAACAAACTACAAGCATATAAACAAAGCTAGATTCAGCAGGCCTGGATATAGTCTATGCTAGAAACAAACAAGGTGTACCAATTTCAGTAAGATACAGTTCAAATATTCAGGCACTATAAACCTCTAACCAGAAATTCCCAGCTCAGAAGGGCAGAGTCCAGCCTCTTCTCCCACAAGAGTGCAGACCACGAACCTTCTTAATGTAAAATAACTGGCCTGAAGCCCAAGTGCCTAAACCAGAACTAATACACTTGGACACTGGGCTCTCAATCAGCAGTTCTCAACTTAGAAGGATGAAAGCTACCTGTCCTGCCACCACAGTGCTTGCCACAAACCTTCTAATGTAAAACAACTGGTCTGAAGCCCAAGTGCTTAATCCAAAGACTTAGAATGATAGCTACACTTTAATCAAGTTACAACCAAGCAGTAATAAATACCATTGAATACTTTAGAGAATGTCTGGATTAGTGCTCAAGTTACACAAACAAAGCTAGATCCAGCAGGCCGAATCCAGTCTATGCCACAGCAAACAAGGCACACCAACTTCAGTAAGAGAAACAGTTCAGATATGCATGCACTATAAGCCTTTAACCAGAAATTCCCAGCTCAGAAGGGCAGAGTCAGCCTCTCCTCCCACAAGAGTGCAGACCACGAACCCTCTTAATGTAAAATAACTGGCTTGAAAGCCCAAGTGCTTAAACCAGAATTAATACACTTTTAGAATAACAGACACTGAGCCCTCAATCAGCAGTTCTCAACCTAGAAGGATGTAAGCTACCTGTTCTGCCACAACAGTGCAGACCACAAACCCTCTCAGTGCAAAACAACTAACTGGTCCGAAGCCCAAGTGTTTAAACCAAAAGGCTTAGAATGAGTTACACCAAGCAGTAATAAATACAATTGAGTATTTTTAAGATGATGCAAAAGTAAAATGAAGTAGGTAGAAACACAAGTACAGTGAAAGCAGATAAAAAAAAAAAAAAAAAAAAAAAATTTCATCTGAACAAGTGCTGAGATCAAAGAAACAGATTTGAGTGCTGAAACTAGAAAATTGGCTAGTTATAAGAAAAAAAAACAAGCTAGAAGGCTTCCCTCAAACACAGAAGGGCTTGGGGGCTCAGAAGCCTACAAATAGTCTATACCACTTAACAAGAAAGGCAGGAAATAAGCTTAATTTTTTTTTTTGTTTCTGTTTCCCAGATGCTCTCTTTGTACACAGTAGGAGTGTGCCTGAAATCAGAATATGATCTCACTGCACTCAGTTGAGTGAGCAAATGAGATGGGCCCAGAGGCAGGCTGAGGGGCGGGCAGTTTCAATGCCACTAAGATTAAAACAAAAACAGGGAGGGTGGGTGGGAAAGTACAGTTTTGTACCTACCATAAATGTAGATGTCCGAGAGGAATGCATCTGCAGTCCTTACAAATGGGTTTTCCTGTCGTCAGGCAGCCCTTGACGGTCGGCAGTTCAAAAGTCTGGGTCTGGCTTGGCTGGTGTCGCACTTCACCCGGCGTCATTGGCAGTTATTCGGGTATAAAGGCATCAGCCGGCCATTTTCCTCAGTGTTTCTTGCCCCAGATGCCAGGTGCCCTCTTGGTAGGCTAAATTTGGATAAATGCTAAAGTTTCCAAATAGTAGAAAGCAAACACACAAAATAAACATGTATGTACATATATACAAACAAATACACCATAATAGATCCCTCCAAGCTAGCTGAAAGATTGGTAGAGTACCTAGGAGTACCTCAGAGGGAAGGAGGGTGGGTAATCCTGACTGCAGATGCATTCCTCTCGGACATCTACATTTATGGTAGGTACAAAACTGTACTATGTCCTTCAAGGATGCATCTGCAGTCCCACTAAATAATTAGAATACCATAGCTAAACTAGGGGAGGAGGAAATGAGAGTAGATTATGGTGTAGTCAGGATCCCTTGCCAAACAGCAGTGGCAAAGCCAGCACAGGATCTAGAGTAAGGAGGTAAGTTATAATGCGTGGCAAAGGTATGCGCGGAGGTCCAAGTAGCAGCCTCTATAATGTCCTTGGTAGCCACTCCTCGTAAGAAAGCTGTGGTAGTGGCTGTGGCCCTTGTGGAGTGAGGCCTGATGTTCTCTGGGTTTTTCTTTCCATGGTAGGAGTAACAAAAGTCTAATGCAATTTCCTATCCATTTGGAGATTGTCTGTTTAGAAATTGGTTTTCCTTCTTTTCCTGTTGCATAAGCTACCAGAAGCTGGTCAGTTTTCTATTGTTTTGTCCTGTCCAGGTAGTAGCGTAATTGCCTGTGTACATCCAAGGTATGCAACAGCTTTTCTCCCTGCTCTGTGGATTGGGGAAGAATGTAGGAAGGTGGATAGCCTGATTTAAAGAGACTCTGGATACCACCTTAGGCATAAATGTAGGATTTGTTCTCATGGACACTATCTTGATGGAAGATCAGGAAGGGTTGTACTGCCATTAATGCTTGTAGTTCCAGAGACCCTTCTTGCTGAAGTTATTGCCAGCAGGAAGGCAGTCTTCCAGGATAAGTATTGCAAGTCTGCTGTAGCTGCTGGCTCGAAAGGAGGTAGAGTCAGTTTTTCTAGCACAAAGTTCAAGTCCCATGCTGGCAATGGAGGTTTCCTGGGAGGTTTACATTTTGTTCCCTCAGAAACTGTCTGAGCAGAGGATGCGAGAAGACAGGAGGATCAAGCTGTATTGTGCTGAAATAGCTGATGCATGTATCTTGATGGAGGAATAGGTCAGGCCTGTGTGGTAGAGCTCCATAAGTACTCCAGGATGTTGGCTATGTTCACCAGTGTCACATCTTGCCCTTTGCAGCACTCCAGATGAGATATCTTTTCCATTTTGCTGCATAATTCTTTCTTGTTGAAGGTCTCACGAGCCTCAGGATTATGTCCTTAACCCCTTTGGGATAAATTTGGGTTAATTTCTGTTATGTAATGTTCAGGCAGTTAGCTGCAGAGTTTTAAGGTTTGGATGCAGAATGTTGTAGTTGTTCTGTGTCAGCAGTAATGGGATCAGGGGCAGTTTCCATATTTGTTCCCGGGACATGCTCCTCAGCAGTGGGTACCAATGTTGTCTTGGCCAGTCTGGGGCTATCAGAATGATCCTCGGGGCGTTCCTCTTTGATCTTGAGAAGCACCTTGTGCATCAAAGGAAGTGGTGGGAATCGTATGCTGTCAGGCTTTCCAACTGAAGGATAGGGAGTCCACCTTCCAAGCAAGTGGGTGGTAAGTCCTTGTGCAGAATTTCTTCAACTGGTGATTGTATGGGGATGCAAACAAGTCTATTTGTGGTAATCCCATTCTCTTGTGATGGCTTTCAAGATGTCCGGATGCAGCATCCATTAGTGGGCATCTGTTGTAGTTCTACTTAATATGTCTGCTAGAATGTTTTCCCTCCCTGGTACATAAGTTGCCTGTAACTGAAGGTTGTAGCTCAGAGCCACATCCCATAGGTCTAGTGCCAACCCGGCATAGGGGGGTATGAGTGTGTGCCTCCTGTTTGTTGATGTACCACATAACTGTGGTGTTGTCTGTCCTTATCAACAGCTGGCCTTAGTGGAGAAAGAGGTCTGAATGCCTGGATTGCCAATTTTACTGCCATCATTTCTTTTAGATTTATGTGCAGATGCAGTTGGTCTTGAGTCCATAGGCCTTGAATGCACTTGTCCATCATGTGCCCCTAACCCGAGGTCTGAGGCATCTGTCGTGATAGTTTGTCTTGGTTGACTTTTGCAGAAGGGCAGTCCTGTGTTTGATTGACAGGCCTGAGCCCACCATAAGAACTCTTGCTTCAGGCATGGGATCATTGGAATTTTGGTTTCCAGGCTGTGCTTGTGCTGACACCACAAATTCTTTAGGTACCACTGTAGCTTTCTCATATGAAGCCTGGCATGAGGGACCAGAAATATGCAGGATGCCATGAAGCCTAGAGCTTGTAGCACTTTTCTTGCAGTTAGATGGCTCTGCTTTGTTAATGCCAAGAAATGGGAAGTTGCTCTTTCTTTTCTGCAGTTAGAAATGCCATTTGTTTTGATGTGTCCAGTTCTGCACCCAGAAAGGTTATTATTTGGGATGGAATCAGCCTTGACTTTTTTGTATTGACTGTGTATCCAAGAGCTTGTAGCAGGTAGATGACTCTTTGTAAGTCTTCTGTTAGTTTGTTTTTGTTGTCTGCTTGTATCAGGCAGTCGTCCAGGTAGGGATAAATTTGAATTCCCTGAAGTCTGCAATGAGCGATTACTGATGCCAGGCATTGCATTGAACACTCTGAAGCAGTAGATAAGCCAAAGGGCAATGCTGAGAATTGATAATGCTCTGATCCTGCAAGAAATCTGAGGTATCTTCTGCAAATTGGTCTTATGGGGACGTGCAGGTATGCCTCCTTAAGATCTAGAGTTACCAGCCAAGACTCCTTGCCCAGCATGGGAAAAGCTGCTGTAGGGTCAGCATTTTGAATTTTGGAACAATGAGGAATGTGTTTAGGCGGACAGATCTAGAATAGGCCTCCATTTGTTTTCTTTTCTTGGTACCAGGAAGAGCCTGGGTAAATCCCTTCCCTTGCTCCATAAATGGTACCTTTTCCACAGCAGCATTCTTAATAATTGAGATATTTGTTTTAGAGCTTCTGCCCTTTGAGAAGGTGGTAGGTTTGGCATTCCTATCTTTCCTGGTAGTGTATGGAAATGGAACCTGTAACCTTTGTCTATAGTCTGCAAAATCCATTCTTCTCTTGTAATGCAGTGCCAGTTTCTTGAAAATAATGTTAGCTTTCCGCCTAAGAGGTGCTTCCTAGTTGTTCCTGGTGGTTGCCACTGTAAGTCACTGTGATTGAGTTGTTGTAGTGGTGGTGGTGGCTGTATCCGTGCCTGGTTGGTTTGTTACCCCTGCCACTGGTGACCCCTGTAAATCACCCTGGATTGGTTTCTGCCTCTAGGCGCCTATTCCTGGCTCTTTGTGTCTTAGAGGAGTCGGGAAGGACCAATTCTTGGAGGGTCAATTCCTGCTAAACCTTGGAGGTTGAACTTGTAAGAAATCTTTTACTGTTTGCACAGATTTTGCTTTCTCTTCCATCTTTTCAGAACCTGCTGTGGGGCACCAAATAAGTTGACCTTGTCCATAGGTGCATCCAAAAGCTTAGATTTGACATGGTCTGGCAATGCCTGCTCCTTCAACCATGCATGCCTCCTGATAACTGTGCCAGTCATGGCTGATCTAAGGAAGCCTCCAGTGCATCATAGCCGCATTTTAAGAATGGTTACTAACCTGCTGTATGTTATGTAACATTTCTTGAACATACTTTTTATCTAAAGATTCTGCAGAGGACAGCTTTTTAGTCAACTGGTCAAGCATAAACTCTTGATATTGAATCATATGAAATTGGCAGTTCAAAGCTCTAGCTGACAAAGTAGCAGAGGTGTAAACTTTTACCCCATCTCTAGGACCTGGATTCCCTATCAGAGGGAGGGTTTTTAGAAGAAGTAGCTGCTACAGCTTTAGGGCCCTGGGAGATAGTCTCTGGATCTGCAAAGGGGCCTTATATAAATGGTGATGAGTGTCCAGGACCCTGTAGTACCTATCTGGTTTAGCAGGGCGAAGGTAAAGTATCAGGAGTAGTGCAAGCATCATTAAATGCATCATCAACAACAGATAGAACTGGAGGAATAGCTAAAGGCCTATGCTGTGAGCCAAGTGTAGAAAGGTCCTAAGCCTTTTCTAGAGTCTGAAATCTTGGCCCTGCCACTGAAATTGTTCCCTCATAGCATGCAAGGTTTCCCCAAAGGAAAATTCCTCAGGAGGAGAGGCTAAAGGGATGGACTCCTCAGCATCAGAGTCTCCGTGGGAGAATAAGAAGCCTCAGGAGGTCTGTATGTTCTGAATCATCAGAAGAATCATCTGTGGCTACTGCCTCAGGGGGCTCTGCTCTAGGCCTCTTTTCTGGGCCGAGGGAGAGA